>NC_134405.1:335296934-335329434 GCF_038048845.1 Mixophyes fleayi | reverse complement strand
ATAGTTAGTGATTCCTGTTCCAGGATATTGAATTCATGGACTCATGAAGACCAAAATTTGCAGGAGGTAAGTGCACTAACCAGATGCAGAGATATAAACTGATTTACTGATGCAAATTTATATATAGATTATCATCATCATCATAATCAGCTATTTATATAGCGCTACTAATTCCGCAGCGCTGTACAGAGAGCTCACTGACATCAGTACCTGCCCCACTGGAGCTTACAGTCTAAATTCCCTAACATATACACACGCAGACCAAGAGCGTCTAAGGTCTAATAGCAGCCAAATAACCTACCGATATGTTTTTTGAGTGATATTATTTTTGTTGATTTGAATGACTACACAGTGCAGGACAGTAGAGAAAACATTGCATACAAGGTGTACAAAATAAATGCAGACATAAAAACAACAAAACGTACTGAGGGCCCTGCATGTGAGCGAACTTAGAGCTGAGACAGGAGGAGTGAGTGTGGCTCAGAGTGGAGGTTGTAGTTGTGCGGATGTAGCAGTGTCCATAGTATAGGTGAGAGTAGAATAGGTTTGAATACTGTGGAAGAGACTGATTGGACAAGGTAGGGAATTGTATAAGTGGGAAGCAGCACGGGAGACGTCTTGTACTGGTGAGTGGGAGGTGGTTACCGGATATGTGGTGTAGGCCAAAGGTAGATCTAAAAGGGCACGAAGGAAATATGAGAATTGAGATGTATGAAGGGACGATGTTGGTGAGGGCTTTGTAGGTGAGGGCGAGTCATTTGAATTGGGTTCTGGAGGACACGGGGAGCCAGTATAGCTATTTTCAGAGTGGTTTTGGGGATTGAGTAACGAGAGATGGGTGAGGGGGGGTATGCCAGATAGGGGAGGTCTTGCAGTAGTTGAGGTGGGAGATAATGGCAGCATTGATAAGCGTTTTGATTGCATCTTGGGTAAAAAAGAAAGTATATTTTAGCAATATTGTAACCATGGAGACCACAAGACTGTGAGAGAGAAATAAATGTATGGGTGATTAAGAGCGCTCCTGTGTTGCTGCCTCAGAAGTAGATCTGGGTATCATCCAAATACCCAAAAAAGAAAAACATTTAAAATAAAATTTGATTATAGGTATTTATTATACTAAAAACTTGATTGTCCAGGTAGATACAAATTCTTTATATCTTCACAGGGATAAGTTCTGTATATTGGCAAATGTATGCTTGTATAAGTTCATCAAATTATCCCCCATTCAGTGTCCACATCAATAGATTTTTCTCATTCCATATTCATATGGTTGAGACGTGAGCAAAAGGCAAAACAAAAATCCCTTTGTGCATTATCTTTCAATCCAATTTATTTTATAAACAAGGTTCATAAAAACATATATAAAAATAGTTAAAACATAAAAGAATCCTTAGGTAATAAGCATTGGCCGTCTACCAGAAGAGACCGATGGTCTGCGTTTTGAAAAATCGGAGTCTTTTCCTCTGGATCTCCTTAGAGGATGATCACGCCTTAGAAGGTACCTGACCGTCAATGCTGCAACAGAAGGATCAACCCCAACGCGTTTCGACCTGCCAGGGGTCTTTTTCAAGGCATAGAGAGACTGGATGGGAGTAGTCAAGATTTGGGAGATTCAGGAAATTGGAGTAGTCTCAGCACCCCTGATGAAAGCCCAATAGATGGAAGGAGGGGAGGAGTGGATGTGCCAGAGTTAGAGACATGGAGGGAGCAGTTGGATAGGTAGGAAGTGAACTGTACAGAAAGTCAATGTAGTGAAGGGAGCACAAGAGAAGAGGGTGATCAACAGTGTACAATTATATTACTCTAAAGATAATGTCTATTTACATCGATCACTGACTACATATTGGATGTTCTGTAAAAGTGATGTTTTATTGGGACGTTACCTAAACTATGCTGACTTGTTACATAAGAAAGGGAAGAAGCAGAAGAAAAACCGTGTTTAATTTACATAGTATATGGAGTTGAAAGAACAATTGAAAAGACCCTATAAGGCACAGAATGTCGTCCTCTTCTATAGAATGTCCTTGGTAGGCCTGAGATCTAAAGAAGACATTGTGGATCGTATGAAGTCACAAACAGAACAGAGATTAAATAATGTGATTTTGATATGCCTTCTATTCTGCCGATCACATTGTGATTGCAGCAGTTGCTGTCAGACAGTTGTCTAACAAATGTTCAGTCCTATAAATGTATGTTCTCAGAACAGTAAGTGGAGAGCACACAGAGTTGCTGGATAAGGTGTTTTGCATCGTTATTTTGTATTGCAGCTGATGGCATCCTTGGCCAGCATTGGCCCTCCGAACCCCCGCGCAGACCCCGAGTGCTGCAGCATCCTGCATGGCCTGGTGGCTGGGGTGGAGGCCCTTTGTAAGATTACAGATCACCAGCACGAGACCAGGACGGCGTTAATGGAGAACGCAGACTGCGTAGCAAACAGGGGCCGCATAATCTGCCTCACCAACGCCAAAAGGTACAAACGCTTCATAAGGGAGTTTTGGGATGGTTGCCAGTCGGCAGACTGGTTCTCTTAACCTATATAAGCATCCTTCCTGTCTTTCCAGTGACAGTCATGTCCAGATGTTAGAAGATTGTGTTAACGAAACAATCCATGAACACAACAAGCTGGCGGCCGGCTCCGACCAGTAAGTATCTAATATTTGGCGCAGGCGGCCAGTTACCCTACCCCCATCTACATAGCACATACGTGTACCGATCCCTGAGGACCTTGGGTAACGATCTGTTTTCTGCTTCAGCCTCATGCAGATTCAGAAGTGCGAGTTGGTCTTAATTCACACGTATCCGGTCGGCGACGACAGCCTTGTGTCCGATCGCCCCAAGAAAGAGGCAAGTTATATATACATATATGGGAAATTTTAATTGTTACAACCTATCTACATGTGAGCTGACGTTTACAGTGAGTTTTCAAGGGCTCTCTTACCTATTCACTACAATAGAAGTAGATAGGCAGCCACAGCTTCTGTATTACTCTGTTACAGCATTGTTACAGTGAGGCTTATTGTAAATCTTGTTGTTTTTTTTAAATAAAGAACTGTTCATTCCGCTACATTTGGTACCCTGTCTGTTATTGTCCTTAAGTTCTACTCCATGAGGAGGGGGGCGGGGGGGCTTTCAATCCTTAATTGTTTTAAAGCAGCAATACCAATAGGGTTAAAAATTCACCGTACCCTAGGTGCAATTCGCCGGAGCCTGGAAAGCTGTTCCATGCGGACGATTCTTCTCTGAGCTTTGTGGTTTGTCTCGCAACCCCTGCCGAAAACCACAGCGTTCCTTTTCACTGCCACCTGCAGGGTTCCTTGATTCCTGGCCTCCAGTCTAGGGGGGGGGGGGGGGGGCGCTCCCTACTGGATAATTTTCATTTTGTGAGCTGATGAGTATAGTATAGTTAAGAACCCAGATCTCCAACTTTTTCGAATATTGGTTTATCCCCTCCGCAGCTGTCGTCTGTATTGACCAGCGAGGTTCACAGCGTCCGCGCCGGCAGGCATCTCTCTACCAAACTGAACCATTTAGTACAGCTTCACTTCGACCTGGCATCAACCACGATAACCAACATTCCTATGAAGGTAAGTCCTTCTGTCCTGGTCCCCCCAGCTACTCCCGTCTTATAACTTCTTTTAAAAACTTTTTCTTTCTATCTTTTTTATATATTTTTTTTAAGTTTCTTTGTTTTATTTTTTTTTTTTACTCTCCATATCATATTTTTCTGTTTTTCACTAGCCCACACTCAATGTCTGTGATCAGGTTAGTACATTTTGGAAAACGCCTACCTCCAAAAACCATCATACTTAAGGACAGGACTGTGTTGCAGGACACAATTGGCTTCCCGCTTACATTAAGAAAGTTACCCCCCCCCCTCCCCTCCCCCACCTTCTGTGCAGCGTCGCCCTGTAGTTGTGTAGATATTTTTGCCCTCTTGTGTTCCGTGATGTTTCATTTGTGTTTGTACGTCCCACTTTTTTCGCCCTTAAACTGGAGTTTATGTAACCTCCGGTGCGATCTAACCTTTGGTCAGAGCCGCGTGGCTTTGCTGCCTTTGTAAGACTAACTCGAATATGGACTGACCGGTACGGTTTTCTGGTGTTTGTTTGATAATGAAGTTTGATAGATGTTAGACCCTTTTCCTCCAAAGTCTTCCTTTTCTGTTGTGTGTCCCCTACCCTGCTAAGTGTAGCCTTCATGGCTTAAGTAATTTTTCTTTAAATATTTAACAGTGTGTTCTTTAAAACTTACCACTTTTCTCTCTTCTCACAGATTACGAGAAGTTCCTTGGAAATTCTAGCTAAAATGAACCTTTTTTTTCCCTTCAACCAAAGAGCTTATTGCAATGTTGACAGATGTATGTATATATTGAAAGTGTTGACACGGTTTAAAGTGTGCAGATTATGGAGGAGGACGTTTTGTAGACTGAATGGATGTTTCAGTATTCGTACAGTCAGATCTGTAGGAATCGGTGACATTACTAAGGAAACATTCTGAAGATGCAGATTATGAAGTTTACTGGGAGCAGATATCACTCAGGCTCTTAATTTAGCTCACTGGCTTTCTAGTGTATCTTCGCTATATACTCATGAAGTTTTGGTTCTGTCAACAAAATGGCTTCCTTCATGGTTTGCAGGCAATGGGTGGTGACGTTTTTGGTTCAGTACATAAACACTTCTATGTGCTAGTTATTTATGAAGAAATAAATTTACATTTTTCAATTGATCTTCCAAGGGATGGTTAAATTACTGTTAATATAGTAATACCGCGGTAATAAAAAAATGATGATAAAATGTAATATGGCTTTTTATTACCACAGTATTATTGGTCTATGCAGAGTTGCATATTTTTATTTTTCCAGCGTCGCGGTCGTCCTGTGATGTACTGACGCCGTGACGCTGCTTTAGAAAGGAGGCTCAAACTCTAGTGGCACTGAGGTAAGAAATGAACTGCAAGAGGAAACATGGCTGAGGAGAGAGAGAGAATGGAGGAAGGGGGCGGGAAGAGGTAGATGAAGGAGGAGGAGGAAGGTGTTGGTGGGCCAGGAGGAAGAAGAGAAGGGGGGGGGGGGGGGAGTGGTGGGTCGGGAGATAGAAGAGGAGGAGGAAGAAAGTGGGTCGGGAGGTAGAAGAGGAGGAGGAAGGTGGTGGGGCGGGAGGTAGAAGAGGAGGAGGAGGAAGGTGGTGGGTCGAGAGGTAGAAGAGGAGGAGGAGGAAGGTGGTGGGGCGGGAGGTAGAAGAGGAGGAGGAGGAAGGTGATGGGGCGGGAGGTAAAAGAAGAGGAGGAGGAAAGTGGTGGGTCGAGAGAGAGAAGAAGAGGAGGAAGGTGGAGGGTCGGGAGGTAGAAGAGGAGGAGGAGGAAGGTGGAGAGTCGGGAGGTAGAAGAAGAGGTGGAGGAGGAAGGTGGTGGGTCGGGAGGTAGAAGAGGAGGAGGAAGGTGGTGGGTCGGGAGGTAGAAGAAGAAGAGGAGGAAGGTGGTGGGTCGGGAGGTAGAAGAAGAGGAGGAAGGTGGTGGGTCGGGAGGTAGAAGAGGAGGAGGAAGGTGGTGGGTCGGGAGGTAGAAGAGGAGGAGGAAGGTGGTGGGTCGGGAGGTAGAAGAAGAGGAGGAAGGTGGTGGGTCGGGAGGTAGAAGAAGAGGAGGAAGGTGGTGGGTCGGGAGGTAGAAGAGGAGGAGGAAGGTGGTGGGTCGGGAGGTAGAAGAAGAGGAAGACAAAAGGGCCTTATGATTGTGTATTTTCTATTAAATGGATATATATTGCTAGCATAATTACTTTTTTCTATAATTGTTATAGTGGTGATACTTTTGTTATCGCTGAAGCGTACTCCGCACTCTCATTTGCTAACAGCCACTTCATAACATCAGTGCCATAGTTAACACGTGGCTGGGAAGACATCGGTTCACAGACGTTCTAGTAGTGTAAAAGATCAGCACTGTTACTGTAGCTTCCGGGAGCGCTATGAAGAAGCAGTTTTAACTGTTCTGGTCTCACTAGATCTAGATGTCCAGGTTTCCTCAAGTTGGGGTAGAACATACCCCTAATAGGTCTTGGTTTTTAACCCTTTCCCTGTCCCATACTTAGGACACCATAACCATAAATTCGTCATCAATAGGTGTCCAGTCCTTATCTGTTGACCACAGCTTTAGTGAACCAGGAGCCACCCAGCTCACCTGTTAACAGAGATTGGGGAAACAATCGCATGGATGGGACAGGCAGGAAATACTGATGGTTTTATTACCAGAATTTCTTGCATAACATATTAAGTAACTGACCCCTACCTTTTAACCCCCTGTTTCCCTGCTCTTCCGTAGCTCTTTTTCCCTTACCTTGCATGGGAATTAGGCAAAGGGCTTTTTACTTATTGATTTTTTTTTTTTTGTCTTTATTTCCTTTTCCCATTATTGGTTACCTTGTTAGAGGGCAGCCTTATCTGTCTCCTGGAGTGTGGTGGGGGTGGTACAGGAGTCTTTTCACCCTTACCCCTGTTTCCTGGCCTCATCTATGGATCACGTGGGCCCTCTGACTGTCTAAAATGAGAAGAGTCTCAGTGATCCCCTGCAGCGTCAACGGTGCGAAGTGCGGACTTTACATAGCAGATATGATATCTGTGTCTTGACCACCCCCCCTTTACGTAATGCCCTTGTTTGATCACCTTAAAATAAAGTTTATTCCCGGAGAAACCAATGCAGTGCGAAAATGTAAAAAATGATCGGGCCTCTGCCATTTTGATACAGACCACAGGGGTAAGGCTGTGTCCCTCTACGGGAACAGGTGGGATCATTACAAACGGAGTCAAAAAACTAATATCTCCTATGCATGCGTCCTTGGTCTAGACCAAACCTGGCCAGCCTGTGGCTCTCCAGGTGTTGTGAACCGACAAGTCCCAGTATGCTTTGCCCGTGGATAGCCAGCTGACAGCTTGCAGGTTATGCTGGTTTTCACAATACCTGGAGAACCTCAAGTTGGCCAGGCCTGATCTAGACAAATCCTTGTTTCTTCTGTGATATTGTATGACTGCTTTATTTTAGTCATGACCACTGAACACACACAACCTATTTAAATGGAAATATGAGACAAATGCATGTTTCATCAGGAACGTTTCCTTTTATAGTTTCAATAGGAAATACACCTGTATCTGTTACAATATGCTCAATTACATAGTTACAATTGATATATTTTAGCTTGAATTTCCTTGTACTATAAACAGAACTTCCCCAGTCTAGCAGCTGATTTTCCATCTTTGGTTTCAGTGTGTCTCTGTTTTCTGTATTCCCACGTATCAAGGAAGAACAGCACGCTAACACATCGGCCAACTACGACGTGGAGCTCCTCCACCACAAGGAGGCGCACCTTGATTTTATAAAGAGTGGTAAGTTATGGGGACTTTTGTCAGTATAGCGTCATTGGAAGCTGGGCTGTAGTCACTATGACCTGTCTGCAGGTGGCAGTGTTGGCACTGCTGTCTTGGCAATTCTGACGCTCTGCGTGGCGGCCGACCCACAGTGCTCTTTAGGACATGCGACCACACCGTCCACTTTAGCTACACATCAGTCCCTGCCCAATGGGACAATGACTGATGTGAGTTCTCTGTACAGCGCTGCGGCATTAGTGGCGCTCTATAAATTAAATAAATGATGATGATTGAAAGCAGATTAACGGTTCTCTCCATCATGTCTCTGGCATATTAGGAGATGGCCACGTTGGTAACACCAGGGAAGCCACGCTGAAAGAAACGGTTACACTGAAGTGGTGCACGCCAAGGACAAACAGCGTGGGTGAGTATAGTGGGCCCAGACACGGTAATACCGGGATCAGCCGGTCTGAGTCCTATTGTGTAACGTTTCATAATAAAATCCTGGTCTGTGGAATTAGTAAGAGTTATTTTCTGGTTACTTAATATGTATCAAAACAAAGACCCTCTTGGGCAGAAGTGAAGAGGGTCCCCTGATCTCGGCCACAGTCCTGATTCCTAAGGAGGCGGCTTGTATCTTACGCTCAGTGCGTTGTCCATTGATAAAGCATTGTAGGACCCAGGCTGACTCCCGGGGACCAATCGGATTAAGCGGAATGTTAAGTAACATTCCATCCAAAATGGAATGTTCAGCTTTGGGTGGAAATAACTTTTTAGCTTTAAAAACGGTGACACCGGGATTTATACATAGCGGCAAAGTCATGGCCAGAATGTATTTAGATAAAAGCCTCTATTGGATCACAGTGTGAGGTTAGAGAGAAAAATAATAACTACAGACTACAATTTGACATCACAAACGGGGCACATCTAGGATGTTTTAAGAAAGGAATAATACATTGTGGGTATTTTAGAAGACTTTGGACTTTCAGAGGAATGCACAAGAAAGCCCTATGCGATAACCCTTTCATTGCCGGATTCTTTAAAATAGAACTTTTATGGTGGGGGAGGAAGTACGGGGGACAGTTATGAAATCTGATGTGTATGGCAAAAGATTTGTAACGGTCATTTCTCAAGTACAATGTTCTGGTCGCTATTAATTAGTGGTTGTTTTAGTCACCTGTACACTAATTATCAGACATGTCCCCAGGTATTTCTTAAACTATTTTATGGAACCATTACACACAAGCTTTCTGCTTTAACAGGAGTAAATAAATTGATTAGATCTGGAAATGATCCCCACAATTAGTAAATTGGGTATCTCAACATTTATTTTGGTTTTTGTTTCTTTCTTTTTTTTTTTTTTAAATATATATTTCTGATCATAACATTGCAAGTTATTAACCTTTCCCCTATCTGTTGGAAAAATGTCCAAGTTGTTTCTGTTTATACGAAAATCAATACTGTATGTTTACATTTGTTACTTATGTGTACTTAAATACATGCATTCACGGGTCTGAATACTTAACTCTTTGTACCACAGCAAAGCTGAATACGCTTGTTTTTCTATTCTATTTCTACATATCATGTTTTCAAATTGTCTTATTACCAATTGGAGGGTATCGATTTTAAGAAATAATTCTATTCTGTTTTCCCCCCACTAGAATTGCACTATTGTACAGGAGCGTTCCGGATATCTCCAGTAGACGTTAATAGCCGCCCATCGTCCTGTCTCACCAATTTCCTATTAAACGGTGAGAATTTCGGCCATCTTGCCTATCTGCGGAATCGATCTTGGCCAGTCTGTATTAAATGACGGTAACCTTGGGACTATGGCTTCATCCATCCGCAGGTCGATCGGTGTTGCTGGAGCAGCCGCGAAAGTCTGGGTCCAAAGTCATCAGCCACATGCTGAGCAGCCACGGCGGGGAGATCTTCCTGCACGTTCTGAGCAGCTCGCGGTCTATACTGGAGGACCCTCCATCCATAAGTGAGGGATGCGGAGGAAGGGTTACAGATTACAGAATCACGGTAAGCTCCTCTGTCCGTTCCAAGTGATCATAAACTTAACGTGCCCAAAACTGAACTCCCTCGTCTTCCGTCCATCAAGAGTCTCCTTCCCTCCCGACTGCTCCCCCTCACATTCAATCTCTTGCCCAATCTCTTTATACAATTAATGTCTCCTATTTTGTTTGTCAGGACTTTGGTGAATTCATGAGAGAGAACAGACTGATGCCGTTCCTGGAGACACGCTATAAAATGGATGGTACCGAAGAGGTTCCCCTGGAGAGAGCGAAGGTCCAGCTGGAGAAACACACTCGTTACTGGCCCATGATTATCTCACAGACCACCATTTTCAACATGCAGGCAGTAAGTACACCCTGTGTTACAGCCATTGGCTGACCTGGTAGATGATATAGACCAATGGTGACCTTCTCTCCCCCCGTAGGTGGTGCCTCTCGCCAGTGTCATCGTGAAGGAGACTCTTACGGACGATGATGTGCTGAACTGTCAGAAAACCATCTACAATTTAGTTGATATGGAGAGGAAAAATGACCCACTGCCCATTTCTACAGCTGGCACCAGGGGAAAAGGACCGAAGAGGTGACTGCTAGCTCCTGCCCCTGTGCCTTGGCTGCCCCTGCCCCTGTGCCTTGGCTGCCCCTGCCCCTGTGCCTTGGCTGCCCCTGCCCCTGTGCCTTGGCTGCCCCTGCCCCTGTGCCTTGGCTGCCCCTGCCCCTGTGCCTTGGCTGCTCCTGCCCCTGTGCCTTGGCTGCTCCTGCCCCTGTGCCTTGGCTGCTCCTGCCCCTGTGCCTTGGCTGCTCCTGCCCCTGTGCCTTGGCTGCTCCTGCTCCTGGCTGCCTGCTCGCGCAGTTTGGCAACTGGGCCCACTGACACTCTGGGTGCAAATTTATTGCTTGGCAATTATACAAGCTCATAAGTGGGCTATCGAATGTATGTCATCTCCACCCCAATCAGATTTCCACACACTTCCTGTGGCCCCCACGCTCAGTGAGAAGAGGCCAGTTATCGTAGTGCAATTTTCCCCCCCTTAACTAATAATTTGTTAGATAGAAACATAAAAAATATTTAATAGACTCTATGGGGTATATTTATCAAACCTTAAAGGTGAAAAGGAAAAGTTGCCTATAGCAACCAATCGGACACAATCATTTATCTAGTACATTTTAGCTAGAATTTGATTGGTTGCTACGAGTAAGCTTTCCTTTATAGAAGGTTTGGTAAATCTACCTGTGACAAGATGGACCGTCTATGCCACCCTGTCTGTTGTTGCTGGGAATCGGCTGGGCTTACTTTGCCACCGTTCCCTATCGATATCCTAAATGCACCCTTTAACCGCAGTAGGAGGGGCTTACAAATGCTGCCATCACTGGACTCCTATACCGGCATCAAGAACCGGGTTTCTCCTGGGTAACTGACACTGCTAGTGTACCTTGTTACTGGTGTACCTGGGCGCTGGTACTCCTGACCTCTTATGGATCAGGGTTGCTGTGGATGGATGCCTCCTGGCCTATCAAACTAGCCAGAGCTGCTGGGTAGCGGGCAGAGCGGTGGTACCAGAAAGCTGGGTCCAAACCTTAGAACAGCCAGGAACGGATTAGAGTTGGGTGTAATCTGTAGGTCACAGACAAGTTTCCAAGCAGGTCTCTGAAGCAAGTGATGTTTATTTGCTCTTACACTGTTTGAAGGTACAAGTGAGCAGGTTAAATGAAGCAAGAAGAACAATTTTCAATATAAACGTCCTTTTTGTTTTTATGCAGTTTTGTACACCGCCTCACAGGGTAAGCCAGCCCCCTGAGGTCTGAGCTTTTTTTAGTATCGGGAAGCAATATGTTTATCCATAGATTTACATGCAAAGCTAACAATATTTACACTTATCTGTGATATCCTAAAACTTGCTGTTAGATTTTCTCTGTGTCTAAAACAAGATGAAGGAAATCACAGCAAGTCTAATTAAACCTTCCTGTGCCTTCGAGTGTTTGGACACTTGCACATCAAAAGGTCTAATTAACATGAGATTAACATGTGTATTCTGCAACCGTCTGAAGAAAAGACCCATTTGCTCCGCTCTATTGCTAACTTGAGAATTCCCAAAGAAAGTTGCAAAACCCCAAACAAGTTATTTCCCTACCACAAAATACACAAAAGACTTCCTAAACAAATGCTTATTGCATCAGATATATACCTCAGAAATAATGCATTTCCTCTAGCAAAGTTAAAACACTTAACGAATTTCCTGGTCTCCGAAATGAAGATATTTCCTTTAGCAACATACATATAATATAAAAATAAGTACATTTGCAATTATATAAATAAGCACCCTTGTAAATAACTTATGGTATAAATTATTATTATTTAAAGTGATCCAGTCACACTACCCCTATATATTATTACTCTAAACTGCAACTTCAGGTTCCCCAAATCTCCTATCATTTTGTTAGACTATTGTAGATTTTGTAATCTGGATAATCTCATGAATTTTCCCTCCAGCAAGTTGTCCTTGATTAGATCTTCCGGGTTTTCATTGGTCTGTGCTTTTAGCTTAAATTGTACTATGTACAGTGGAGGCAGACGTTTTCTCGGGTCCCAAACCATTATTCATGAGGATCTGGGGTATCCAGCTCACTAGGAACCTGTGACCTCACAGATTAGTTCCTATAAAGAGGATTTGGCCGTTTTGTACTTTGAATAATGACATCACTTTGATCAGTGATGTTCCTGAACGTTCTGTGCAAATGAGGTGGAGGAAACAGGTTTGATAGGTAATATAATAATTCATAAAGATGGCTCCCGTCACTGGAGCTTAAAGGATATGGTAATTACAGGTTATTTTCTGTTTTTAGACACATGCTAAAAGTACATGTGTGTGTTTTGTACGTGAGGATGATCAGCCTCACAACATGATGATCTGAAGACGTGTATGATATGCTCTGAGTTTGCACATGTATGTGGTATGTTAGAACCCAGTGGCATCATGTCTGTCCCCTCTCTGTTACTTGCAGGGACGAGCAGTACCGAATAATGTGGAACGAGCTGGAGACCCTGGTCCGTGCGCACATCGGGAGCTCGGACAAGCACCAGCGAGTGATGGAGTGTCTCATGGCGTGCCGCAGCAAGCCTCCGGAGGAGGAAGAGCGCAAGAAGCGAGGCAGGAAGAGAGAGGACAAGGAGGACAAATCTGATAAAGCAGCTAAGGATTACGAGCATGACAAAAAGTGGGCGGAGTCTGAGCGGTAAGTTGGAGCCTCAGTCTCTTGAGCCTATGTAAGAGTCATTAACTAAGTGTTCTGTATATAATGTGTTCTCCAATGTTTCCAAATATTTTCCTGGTGTCGTAAATGCCTCGTGTAGTCCTTACGCCGTTGGCTTGCCCAAGAGAGATCCAGATGATTGGATCATTTTCAGGTTTTGTCAGATAATTGCAGTCTGCCTGTGCTTCATCTCCTGACTGCGCTGACAGGCAAGATCTGCCCAATATGGCCACCATCAGCGCAAGTCGGGTCAGCTGGTCCTTTAAACTAATGTAGATGTGTCAAACTTTCGATAAAGGAAGAGTGCAGGTGTTGCCCATAACAGCCAATCAGATTCTACCTATCATTTATCAATTACATTCTAGAATGTTTTTGGTTGCTATGGACAACACCTCACTTTTCCTTTTTTTTTTTTTTTTTTTTTTTTTAGAAGGTTGGATATATTTACACCTTGGGGTTTAAGGAGTTCAGGAATATAGGAGTTATAGAAGTAGTTGCTCTCCTACAAGTTGTAATGTTTTAGGGATTTTTTTGTTTGTTTGGGGTTTTTTTAGTATCTGTTTCCCTGTTTTTTTGTGGCAGTTTGGTTAAGGGGTTAAAGGTAAATTCTATGAGATGGATGATCCAGAGATGAGTACCCCCATTTTAAGGAAGAGGATTGGGCTTTTTGACTGGGATGTCAGTCATTTCTCAAACACGATAAAATAAGTAATTTATTTGTTTTAGGCTGAAATCAACGGTAGAACGGGAAAAAGAAGATCTGGCCGAGGCTGAGGTTATAAAGGACTCCCCAGATTCTCCCGAGCCCCCCAACAAGAAACCTCACATTGCTGTAGAGGACGTGACGCCGGTAGAGAAGGCAAAAGGTTTGTGCTCGCCGAGTGGAGTGTGTCTGGGTGACGGCACTGACTGCCGCCGTGTGCGTTGTTGGCACCGCCGTTGGGTGTTTTCTAGCATCTTTATATAAATGTTCAGCGGGGGCCACCTCTGTATGAGATTGAGTATTCTTCTTTGTGGCCCTTTAATATAAATCCACTTACTTGGCACCGTTCCCTGCTCTCCTGACTAAGCTCTGGTAACCTCCCGTGTAATCCCACAGGCCCCATGTCCCTGCTGTCACTGTGGAGCACAAGAATAAACACCGCTAATTCCAGGAAACACCAAGAGTTCATTGGGCGTCTGAACTCCATCAACAATAAGGCGGAATTATACCAACACCTGAAGGAGGAGAACGGGTGAGTCATATCTCGTACTGACCACTTTCCTCTGATGAGTAAACCTAGGAATATAACGTATTTGATAAGTTTTCTGCTATTCTTATTTCTACCCTTCTCTATATTCTCCGTAGATCGGACGTTGTTGAGAACGGCAAGACCGGGAGACAGTGACCGAGTTCTCGCCCTTTCGTGCGACATCTCTATAGACTTTATGAACTGATTTTTACTGTTGTGTTTTGACCTCTTTATAGCATTTTCTATTCATTGTAAATATAAAGAGGCTGGTGAGAAATTTTGTATTTTTAATATGCCGGGGGAAAAAAAATCACATTGGTTTCTTATAATAACTTGGCTAATTATCCCCCTTTATAAAAGATATTAAAGTTGTGTGTTTTTTCTTTTTCACCTTTTTGAAAGAATTGTATTTATTGCTTATCAACATTAATTTATATATAGCCCCAGCAGATTCCGTAGCCAGACAGACAGACAGACAGACAGACAGACAGACAGACAGACAGACAGACAGACAGACAGACAGACAGACAGACAGACAGACAGACAGACAGACAGACAGACAGACAGACAGACAGACAGACAGACAGACAGACAGACAGACAGACAGACAGACAGACAGACAGACAGACAGACAGACAGACAGACAGACAGACAGACAGACAGACAGACAGTCCCAGTGACTGACTAGTGCCCACCCCCACGGGACAAGTACCCCCATGCAATCCGTTTTGGATATAATTACCCTTTAAAAGAAACTTGTGAACATAATTTTCCAATACATGTTAGACCTCCAATTGAAAGACATGGCAGCCAGTCTGTCTTGCAGCAGATAACAGAGAACAGTAGCTTGCATTAAGGTGTAAAACAAATATAAATACACTATTAAACTCCCCATGACATTGTCATGAACCAAAACGTCTAGCGTTGACCACAGCATTTATATTGAAACTTTCTAAGACTGTTGTCTTATCTTATTCTCCTGTATGGAGAATTACCGAAAGCTCAATTTTCAAAAGGTAAAGTTAAATTGCATAAAACAATGGCATTGATTTATTGTATAGACAACATGAGACTACTCCCTGTATGGCTTCAGGCTCCACCTTTGTATCTCTCTCCAGCCCTGGGCTGTGATTGCCTCATAATACTGTCTAATTAACACTGAACATGTGGTGTAATCTCTTTAACTTTCAGATAATAGACTTGGCAAGCAACAGCAACCAGCACAAGTACCCAGTATAAATTGCTCCTTGTATTTACATTTTGGGAGGGGCGCTTGTCACCAGATGACCACAGATTGATAATTATGGCTTCTCGGTAACCCTTTCACAACAGAACAGAGAGAGAGCTGATGATGAGCTTTGTGCAGTGTTATGTGGGAGCAGAACTCCATTGTGCATAGTAAGGAGCACCACGCGGCCTTGTTTAACGGAGGGGAGGTGGGTAATATTCCTCATCATACCAGCTTTTGATTTTTAGTCTGGTGTGCAGTCCAGTGGCATTACCTGTATGAGGCATAGATTGTGTGCACGGGGCAGTGACCACCATCTGTGTACGTTTGCTGCAGGGTTGGGGATAGACTATTGTAACTAGGGCGTCAGTTACTCTCTCTAACCTACAGCCGCCACGTCAGATCCTAGGCATGGCAACGCATGATAAAGACATGAAACCTATGTCGTAGATTGTCTAACAACCCTGCCAGACACTCCCTCTCTCCATTATAGTATATTCTGACATTTGTTTGATGGTGACTTGTCCTGTTTGCTGGCAGAAAAAGAATCCACTCTCTGCTCTGACCCCTGACATTAGTGTGTAGTAAGTGGTGTGAGATCCCAGCTGCTGTGTGACCTGTCTACTGACACAGTGCAGGGAGGAGAGAGAACTGTACAGAGCACAAACCACTATTAGTATTGCTAGTGTACCTCCGTGGGTTCTTGTGGATCTTTATGGTAGTGTGTTTTGCATAACTACTACTTGTATTACCTTTGGCCAACTACCACCCTGTAGCTCAATTTCTTCAACCTTGTGATCCTGTGGGTCAAAGTTAATGGTTGTTTCTGCACAAGCAGGATTAATACCAGTATAAAAAAAATATTGAGGCATAACTAGACCTATCTGAGCACCATAGAAAAATATTGTAACTGCTCCAATGCCCAAGAGACAACTTTTCACCTTATTTGGTTTACTGAAGCTCCCTGAACTGTTTCCCAAATCCAGTCCTCAAGTACCCCTAACACTGCAGGTTTTCCAGGTCACAAGTAAAATAATTCCACCTGTGGATCGTTCAAAATGTACCAGTCAGTAATAACTACACCTGTGCTCCAGCAAAGAGATATGGAAAACATGCACTGTTAGAGGTACTTGAGGACTGGGTTTTGGAAACACTGTGGTAAGCACTCAGAAGCAGCCTATACTATTAACCAATCACAGGTTTCCTTTTACCTACTATAACAGCAGCCATGGCCCGATCACTAGAGGGAGCTTCAGTAAGTTGTAGGAGGTGTGAAAATGTCTGCGGCCCCAGACCTCAGAACACATCTCTTGTTCCACTCCCCGAACCCACCTCAATATACTCTCCACCTGCTTCAATGCAGAATCCCCAACTCCTCTCGCATGAAGACGTCACACCCTCTCATGCCTCTAGGGGGCGTTACACAGCTAAGTGATGTGACAACCCTGCTTCTGTGTGACCCGTCTTGTCTACTGACCCAGAGGATGCAGGAGCGAGAACTGGACATAGCACAACCCAAACACAGGACTGGCCCCAGGATGCTTTGCCTGCCAGTAGATAGCCAGACGATAGCTGCAAGGCATGTTGGGACTTGTAGTTTCACAACACCTGGAGAGCGACATGTTGGCCAGCACTGCTTTCTAACACATACTGGAAGTCAGGGTCATTCTTCTAATCTGGTTACTGTACATAACTTGGCCAATACATAAGTCCAACACCAGTTTGGAGATATCTCAGATCTGACCAGTAAAGAACTATTAAAAATAAACGTCAGTTCAAGTGATAACTACAGAGGACATGCCCCAAAACTGATTAGGAATGTGGCTACGGGCAGTAACTCCCCCTTTTTCTATAATTTATACCTCTCTGCTGCCTTCAGGACCAAAGGACAATTACAACAAAATGTAGGATTTAAAAATATTAACGGCTAAATTTTATTAGTCTTGCACGCCGCTTCTCTGCCAAATACAAGTTTGAAAGTGTTTAAGACAAGTGTTTGGCAAAAAATTATTTTGGTCACAGATTTATTAGTCTTTCTTTATTAGCGCAATGTGGACGCCGGTTGGTCGGCCTATATCCCTTATTGTAAAAGACATGCAGTAACATTGTAATATGACGGGATGAGCGACTTAAGTCTCTATGGTCTTCTTATACCAGCTGACCATGTCCAGGGAACCTGACCTGTGAGTGCTGGATTTTATTTTAACTAGGTTTTATCTATACAATTGTTCTAGACTATTCTAGAAATTCAAATGTCGCCATACGCAGATGTGGCAGCCAATTAGTGCCCTGAACCAAGATTCAGCCTAATTAGTCACACAAAATAGTGTCTTTGGTGATTTTATATATATATATATATAAAAATTCCTGTAGCTTTCCAGGTGTTGTGAAACTACAAGTCCCAGCATACCCTGCTAGCTGACAGCCTGCTAAGCATGTTGAGGCTCACAAGTATTCGCTTTTTAAAGGGTGTGCTAATATAACATGCATTGTGCTTTTCGTACCATCATTATACATTACTTGTGTGGCTGATTTGCTCACCGGAACCCTATAAAAAAAAGTTTAATAGGTCATTATCCCTTCAATGTACAGCGCTGCGTAATATGTTGGCGATATAAATACAGGATAATAATATTAATAGTCTCCATTCTGTTGTTCTCAGGCCACACTTCTCCCCTGAGCATTCCCATGTCCAATAGATGATCTGTTTTTGACTTATTGGGGTATATTTTCTAAACTGGTTTGAAAACAGTGGGGATGTTGCCTATAGCAACCAATAAGCTTTTAGCTTTCATTTATTTAGTACCTTCTACAAAATGACAACTAGAATCTGATTGGTTGCTATAGGCAACATCCCCATTTTTTCAAACCTGCAGCTTAGTAAATCTAGCCCATTGTCTATTAAAGCCAATTTCATGTTCTCCATGGTAATTTAGCCACTAGGGTGCGCTGTCCCACTGTAGTCTGGCTGATGACACCCTCTATAACGTATCACCACTGACATCATGTTATTATAGGAAGAGAAACCAGGATCTCTGAATGGAATAATCTACTTCCTCGTGTTTTACTATACATTTATTTTCAATAGTATTTATAAAGATTTTTCAACTATGGGGTGAAACGTTTGGAGTACAGAACATTCCGGGAGAGTAGGCAACTATGCGTTAAAGAAAAGCAGCTAATGAATCTCTAGAAACTGAAGTGTCTTTTACATTTCTGTTTCCATTACTGAAGTCATGTTGTCTTACCTGTCAGTCTTTGATTAAATCTTGGTCTCCATGAAAATGGCCACCTCCATAGGCATCAATACATGGACATAGGACACAATTTCTGAACTATGTCATCATGCCACAGATGGCGAAGCCAACCACGTCTTGTACTGGCTCAGCATCAGGGAGAATGCCAGACTCTTCAGGGAGTGAGGGAGATCACCCCTATTTCAGGTAGTCTCCCTGACATTCAGGGAGAGTTGGCAAGTGTGATCTAAATATAAATGCAATGTGTTGGGTCTTTAGGAAGTGAAAACCCCCTTTTATTTTTTCACATGCAGAGGTGTGGACCTCTGCAACAAGTATCGGGGCAGAGGTAGGGTAGTGGTCCTGAACAAGTAGAGAATTTTCAGGAGTACCATCCTCTTGACCAAAGTAATCCTGCCCAGCCAGGAGAACTCATAACGGCGGCAAGGCTTCAACATAGGGATGATTATGTAAATAATAAAGAACAGGATACAGGGCAATATTGTTTACAAATTTTGTGAAGGGCCGGTGACGTCTCTGGTCTGGTAAAAGCAATAAATATATCTTCAGCAAGTCAGCAGTCACTTATGTGGCACACCATATATATATATATATATATAATTGGTTGGATTTGAAGCCATTGCTAAAAACACCAGACGACTGGGAGATGGAATTCGTTAAGATGGTTTGGAGAATATAACCATTAAAACTATGTTTCACCAATACTTTATGTAAGACAAAAGGAGGCAAACATACCCCTTCTCAGCATCGACGGATAATAGATGGGAATTTTCGGAAGTCATTGGGCAGATCAGGTTGGGTTCAATCTACTGGCAAAGTTTGGCTTATATTTTGAGATCAGTAGAAGGTAGTAAGTTGGGGTAGAATGGGACTTTGCCCGGGTAAAATTTGAGTTTCTAAAGAGAATGGCTACCCCTTTGTGTCCGGAAGGTCCATTAGCCATGAAGATTTGAGGGTAGTGGGACGTTTTAGGCAATTTTTTTTAGGCGTTTTAGTGCAATTTTGCATCGTGGTGCAAAATGTTGAAGCCACAATGTTTACTCTCTGTTTAGAGAAGAAGGCTAAGACAAGCCATCGTTTGTTAGAGGTCTAGCCCTTTGTTGCTTAGGGATATAGCTTTCGTTTTTTGGGCTCTGTTCCGCCCTAGGAAGTATTTGTCCTGTGGGTGGGAATGTTGGGGAGGTACGGGTGCATGCTGCTTTTTTTTTTTTAGAGGGGAAAGGAAGTATCTAAATGGCAGTTTAGTGCTTTACAGCGCCAGGCAGACTTCTGGGGGAGTGGTCATGCACCCATTGTGACGGGACCACGCCTCCATCCTGACATGGCCACACCCCCTGCCCTGATGATGGAGTGAGATGTCGGGAGATATATTTTGTAGATGGAATATATGTACATCGATATGAACAACAGTTAAGGTGGCCTCCCAGCTTGTCAGGCCCCACATTAAAAAGTAATTAATAGATATATATACATGGGCAATGCTGCGTGCACTACTGTTAGGTGCACACAGCTCTCCCTTTTCAAGCAGAGCCGTTTGAAGCGGGAACATGGTCCAGCCACCTCAATTATACAGTGCCCAAGGCTTGGAGGGGGGTGTCTAGGCACTAGGAAACTCCCCCTCAGTTTGCCTATTATACTCTGAATAAGATGTCTGTCTACCAGAGAAAACAATTCAACTCAGTCCATGATATGAGCAGTCAAACTGCTCTCCTGCTTACTGTAAGATATATGCAGTGGCAGACATCTGCCACTAGGGGCACACTTTGAAATTGGGGTGAGGAAGACATAAGGAAAGACTGTTTCACAGTAAGGAAGAGCGACCCATGGACTAGTCTTCCAACAGTTGAGGTGGAAAACTATTCATACAGTAAAAGAACTCAAGAATCCAAAGAAGAGCATGGTGGCCCAGTGGTTAGCATTGCTGCACCACAGCGCTAGAATCATGGGTTTGATTCTTTTCAGGGCCCTATGTGTGTGTGGCGTTTGTATATTCTCGGGGGCTGGCGGGGGCAGGGGGGCTACAGCCTGTGCCAGATCAAACAAATCAAAAATACCCCCCCCTGTAAGAAAAACACACACACAAAAAAATATTCATGCAAAGTGTATTTTGTGAGTGTTTTTTCCTTTCTAATGCCCATAAAATAATACTAAAAAAAAATAATTATTACAATATGCTACCAAACCAAAGTCTTACCCGTCCTGAACGCCAAAACTAAAAACAGTATAAAATCCGCTTAGTTATTCTGCAGGAACAGTTCCTGCCGCTAAGATGCAAAACCTCCTTTGGTCAGAAAAAGGGTTAATGCAGCAGTTTCGTTACATTATTTACTGATACATCTGACAAAGGATCAGGATCCTGGAAAGTGATCAACGCCCGGTGATCGGTCTCCCAATATCACTGTAAATAATAATTGTTCTCTAAGGGATATAATATAACAGTTATTCATACCTGTAGAACCTATCCGTGAGATGTTACATTGTCCGCATGACGTATTCATTGAAGGAATATTATGAGCTACACTGTTTATCTCCCTGTAGTTATCTCTGAATCTGCATCAAACCTTAGAGATGTTTTGCGAGCGCCAGAATTGCTGCTATTCAGCGTGTAATAATATTGGCCTCTCTGCAGCGCTGAGGGATCATTGTGTTGTGGGCTGTAGTAATGTTGTTTCAGCAAAATAGAAAAATAATTCTGCCCGTGTTCTAGTGACTGAGGAAGGGAGAGGTTAACAAAGCTCCATCTTCTGTTTTATCAAACTCACTTGATACATATCTGCTGAATGCTGCAGCTCAGATAGATACAAATCACTTTTATATCTACTTAGTTCTGTACCCAGATGTAGCGATAAAGTTAAAATAATTGATGAAATATAAGTTGTAAAACAAATTGGATATGAATAAAAAAAATATTACTATCACATTCCGATCACTTACATTCCCGTTACATTTCTCATTCCGCCACTTCTAAATTTCCACTTCGCCCACTGAGTATGATACAGAGTCTGCCAGAAAAGCACATTAATAGGTATGTTCCAAGTAATGTAATAAACCTTCGCACGCAGCGAGCCACTTGCTATAAGCTGGATGTAATGAACTTAGTGGTACTAATATGGCACAAGGTTGATGTCACAGGTTTGTGCGGTCACCTCTTCAGATATGTCCCGTCTCTGCACACCCAGGTACTCCTGTACTCAGATACAGCAGGTACACACTGGTACTCCTGTACTCAGATACAGCAGGTACACACTGGTACTCCTGTACTCGGATACGGCAGGTAACCATACTCGGCTACAGCAGGTACACACTGGTACTCCCGTACTCGGATACAACAGGTACACACTGGTACTCCCGTACTCGGATACAACGGGTACACACTGGTACTCCCGTACTCGGATACAGCGGGTACACACTGGTACTCCCGTACTCGGATACAGCGGGTACACACTGGTACTCCCGTACTCGGATACAGCGGGTACACACTGGTACTCCCGTACTCGGATACAGCGGGTACACACTGGTACTCCCGTACTCGGATACAGCGGGTACACACTGGTACTCCCGTACTCGGATACAGCGGGTACACACTGGTACTCCCGTACTCGGATACAGCGGGTACACACTGGTACTCCCGTACTCGGATACAGCGGGTACACACTGGTACTCCCGTACTCGGATACAGCGGGTACACACTGGTACTCCCGTACTCGGATACAGCAGGTACACACTGGTACTCCCGTACTCGGATACAGCAGGTACACACTGGTACTCCCGTACTCGGATACAGCAGGTAACCATACTCGGATACAGCAAGTACACACTGGTACTCCCGTACTCGGATACAGCAGGTACTCACTGGTCTCCCGTACTCGGATACAGCAGGTACTCACTGGTCTCCCGTACTCGGATACAGCAGGTACTCACTGGTCTCCCGTACTCGGATACAGCAGGTACTCACTGGTCTCCCGTACTCGGATACAGTACTCACTGGTCTCCCATACTCGGATACAGCAGGTACTCACTGGTCTCCCGTACTAGGATACAGTACTCACTGGTCTTTCGTACTTGGATACAGCAGGTACTCACTGGTCTCCCGTACTCGGACACAGCAGGTACACACTGGTCTCCTATACTCGGATACAGGTACTCACTGGTCACCCGTACTAGGATACAGCAGGTACTCACTGGTCTCCCATACTCGGATACAGATACTCCCTGGTCTCCCGTATTCGGACACAGCAGGTACTCACTGGTCTCCCATACTCGGATACAGGTACTCACTGGTCTCCCGTACTAGGATACAGCAGGTACTCACTGGTCTCCCATACTCGGATACAGGTACTCACTGGTCTCCCATACTAGGATACAGCAGGAACTCCCTGGTCTCCCATACTAGGATACAGCAGGTACTCACTGGTCTCCCATACTCGGATACAGGTACTCCCTGGTCTCCCATATTAGGATACAGCAGGTACTCCCTGGTCTCCCATACTAGGATACAGCAGGTACTCACTGGTCTCCCATACTCGGATACAGGTACTCACTGGTCTCCCGTACTAGGATACAGCAGGTACTCACTGGTCTCCCATATTAGGATACAGCAGGTACTCCCTGGTCTCCCATACTAGGATACAGCAGGTACTCCCTGGTCTCCCATACTAGGATACAGCAGGTACTTCCTGGTCTCCCATACTAGGATACAGCAGGTACTCCCTGGTCTCCCATACTAGGATACAGCAGGTACTCCCTGGTCTCCCATACTAGGATACAGCAGGTACTCACTGGTCTCCCATACTCGGATACAGGTACTCCCTGGTCTCCCATACTAGGATACAGCAGGTACTCCCTGGTCTCCCATACTAGGATACAGCAGGTACTCACTGGTCTCCCATACTCGCATACAGGTACACACTGGTCTCCCGCACCCGGTTATGAATGAACGCTGCTGCTTCCTCGCTCTGCACGCTAGCCCCGCCCTCTTCCTCCAGCCGCCCCTCCTATTGGCTGCCGTCCGCTCGCTGCCCCGCTCTGAGCCGGAGAGCTCCGTCTGACCGTCCGGGAGACCGGGACCTGCGGGCACCGAGCCTGGCACAGCACCGGGCACCGAGCCTGGCACAGCACCGGGCACCGAGCCTGGCACAGCACCGAGTGCTCAGAGAGAGGGTACCCCCCGGGCCCCCGGCTGGCAGGGGCCACACGTCGCCGGCTGGAGCTACTGGCTGCCGTACCATGCCCCGGCTGTAGGGGGCGCCACTGGTAGAGGATGTCCGATAAAATGTCCAGTTTTCTGTACATCGGGGACATCGTGTCGCTCTATGCGGAGGGCGCCGTCAATGGCTTCATCAGCACCCTGGGGTAAGAGCATCTTATATGTCCCGACTTTTATCTATTACCCCATCTGTCCCCGGAGCACCGACCCCGGCACTGACCCCGGCACAGGAGCCTCAGACCCCGGAGCTGTCAGCGGGGAAAGGAAAGTAGGAAGTGTTCAAAAGTTCTGTAAGAGGCCTCAATACTCAGAGTGACTGCAGACTGCACATGTAATAAGTACATATATCTACATATGATATACCTTACTGTGCATGTAATAAGTACATATATCTACATATACTATACCTTACTGTGCATGTAATAAGTACATATATCTACATATACTATACCTTACTGTGCATTTAATAAGTACATATATCTACATATACTATACCTTACTGTGCATTTAATAACTGTATATGTCATATACCTTACTCTACAAGTAATATACCTTACTGTGCATTTAATAACTATATGTAATATACCTTACTCTACATGTAATATACCTTACTCTACATGTAATATACCTTACTGTACATGCAATAACTACATGTAATAACTGTACATATAATATACCTTACTGTGCATGTAATAACTACATGTAATAACTGTACATGTAATATATCTTACTATACAAGTAATATACCTAATTGTACATGAAATATACCTTACTGCCCAGTATGTGCACTGACCTGCTCACCACCTACTGCCCCCTCTCCCATCAACGTGTGCATGTAACCAACTGCCCTTTTACACCCTGTGTGAGTACTGACATAACTGCCCCATGTAACCCTGTGAGTACTAACATAACTGCCCCATGTAACCCTGTGAGTACTGACATAACTGCCCCATGTAACCCTGTGAGTACTAACATAACTGCCCCATGTAACCCTGTGAGTACTGACATAACTGCCCCATGTAACCCTGTGAGTACTGACATAACTGCCCCATGTAACCATGTGAGTACTGACATAACTGCCCCATGTAACCCTGTGAGTACTGACATAACTGCCCCATGTAACCCTGTGAGTACTGACATAACTGCCCCATGTAACCCTGTGAGTACTGACATAACTGCCCCATGTAACCCTGTAAGTACTGACATAACTGCCCCATGTAACCCTGTGAGTACTGACATAACTGCCCCATGTAACCCTGTAAGTACTGACATAACTGCCCCATGTAACCCTGTGAGTACTGACATAAATGCCCCATGTAACCCTGTAAGTACTGACATAACTGCCCCATGTAACCCTGTGAGTACTGACATAACTGCCCCCTCTAACCCTGTGAGTACTGACATAACTGCCCCCTCTAACCCTGTGAGTACTGACATAACTGCCCCATGTAACCCTGTGAGTACTGACATAAATGCCCCATGTAACCCTGTGAGTACTGACATAACTGCCCCATCTAACCCTGTGAGCATCAGGGGAGGGCTGGCAAACTTTAGCCCAGGGTGCAAGACTCCACTCAGCAGCCTATTAGGAACATTTTAAAGGAAAAAAATGCAGGTGCCCCGGCCCAAGATAGCCCATTATATGACCTGCCCGGGGGACAGATGCCCCCTGCCTTCCAGCCCAGCCTGCCCCTGGTGAACACTGACATAGCTGCCCCCTCTAACCCTGTGAGCACATATAACTGCCCCCTCTAACCCTGTGAGCACATATAACTGCCCCCTCTAACCCTGTGAGCACATATAACTGCCCCCTCTAACCCTGTGAGCACATATAACTGCCCCCTCTAACCCGGTGAGCACATATAACTGCCCCCTCTAACCCTGTGAGCACATATAACTGCCCCCTCTAACCCTGTGAGCACATATAACTGCCCCCTCTAACCCTGTGATCACATATAACTGCCCCCTCTAACCCGGTGAGCACATATAACTGCCCCCTCTAACCCTGTGAGCACATATAACTGCCCCCTCTAACCCTGTGAGCACATATAACTGCCCCCTCTAACCCTGTGAGCACATATAACTGCCCCCTCTAACCCTGTGAGCACATATAACTGCCCCCTCTAACCCTGTGAGCACATATAACTGCCCCCTCTAACCCTGTGAGCACATATAACTGCCCCCTCTAACCCTGTGAGCACATATAACTGCCCCTCCTTAATGCATGTTCCATTATCGCACTTTGTATTTCGTGATATAATTACCCCAGACTCCTTTGCTCTCCTGTGAGCACATTTGCCCCCTGTGTCTTACAGTGCACATTCACTTTCTCATTCTCTGTCACTTTGATGATCTACCTGCAGACTCCTTGGCAGTGCCAGCCAGGTACTGATGCCCCCTGATCTGGGCACCTCACTGCAGACTCTGCCAGCTCAGTGTAGTCCTCTACTAACCTCATTACACTCCCATTGCCTTCAATTACATAGTTCATTTACCTGACATTGTCTGTTATATGTGAGTTATGCCCTCAGCCAGGGAGGCCTACAAGGATCTGATACCACCGTACACACGGGGGAAGGGGGGGGGGGGTAATAAGTAAAGACCCCGTGTCACGGGCAGATTGTCATGTTTTCCATTCAGTGGGGCTTTATCCCTATGTACCGCTATGTAGACTTTTCTATCATTTTGTCAATGTCAATATAGGATTAAAGGCATTTACAACACAATACAATTGACATTCCGTGAGCTGTATCAAGGTGTGTGGTGTATTTTTAGGAGCTATGCGCATATTTGGAGCGGATTAAGGGGAATTATGTGGGAACTTTCCAGAGAGAAATAGTTCGGGAATGTGATATATAACACAAATTGTGGCCAGTAGTATAGAGATTATTACTTTAGAGATTATTAAAAGTGCATCACATGAGATGAATGTATCTGAGTTTAGATAATATAACCGCATTGGATTAAATTGTTATCAAAGCTTTTTTTATTTTATATATTTTGTTTAACTTCTGCTATATGCTATGATAACGGCAAAAACTGTTTAGAAAAATCTGTAAAATGTAAATTAACATGTTGGGTATATGAAATAAATTCAGGTTAATTTCAGTGTTTTATGCAAACTTAGAACTGCAGATTGGCACATGGTACCCTAAAAGACGGAAAGTGAAAACTCAGACCTCCAATGCAATTTAACTATGGCTTTGTAGTCTTTCACAAATAAAGGGACCTTTTAATTTGAGACTTAGGGGTATATGTACTAAACTGCGGGTTTGTAAAAGTGGAGATGTTGCCTATAGCAACCATTTAGATTCTAGCTGTCATTTGTTTAGTACATTCTGCAAAATGACAGCTAGAATCTGATTGGTTGCTATAGGCAACATCTCCACTTTTTCAAAGCCGCAGTTTAGTAAATATACCCCTTAGTGTACCCATCACCTACCACTCACTGTGGAGGCAGCCATTTGAACCAACATTTTTCAGAATGTACTTGGTGCCTGGTGATGTTATCTCATACTTGCCAACTTTTCCTCGTTGGCTTCAGGGAGATCCCGGGGGAGGTGGGCGTGTGTCATATTTTTGGCCAATTACCGCAGGAGGCGGTTCTATGATGCCGCAATATTTGCGTTACTAAGCCCCACCCCTTATCTATTGCGGGGGCGAGAGCCGGGAGGTTGCCCTGCTCTCCCGGGAGGCCGGGAGGACTCCCAGAAATGCGGGAGTCTCCCGGACATTCTGGGCGAGTAGGCAACTATACGTTAAAGAAAAGCAACTAATGAATCTCTAGAGACTGAAGTGTCTTTTACATTGCTGTCTCCATTGCTGAAGTCATGTTGTCTTACCTGTCAGTCTTTGATTAAATCTTGGTCTCCATGAAAATGGCCACCTCCATAGGCATCAATACGATATCTGCTGCAGCCCCACTGTTATCATGAGCAATAGCAGTCCCTGTAGATTTCTATGGGGGCTGCTATTGTCCGTGATTTAAGAAGGTCTGAAAATCAAGGATTTAAAGATGGCGTTAGCCATTGAAGCCTATAGGGCAGTGTTGGCTAACCAGTGACACTCCAGGTGTTGTGAAACTATAAGTCCCAGCATGCTTTGTCAATATATAGCAGCTTATTGCTGGAAGGGTATGCTGGGACTTGTAGTTTCACAACACCTGGTTAGGCAACACTGTTCTAGGTGAAACTTCATAGAGCTCAGCGACTATCTGCTCTTTAAAAGGGGATTTCCACCTTCAGCTGACTTTACCTTACTGGATTTTACATGCCCTAGTGTAATTTTTACTAAGTCCACTGCTTATCATTTCGTTATTTGCTTTTGAGCAATGCTTTTATATAATCAGGAATTGTTTAATCATATATAACATTTAATCCTATTTTCATGTAACCTCAGGTTGTTTTTGAGACTATGTATGTAATATGTTCATATTATTCTCTTATTATGTGTCTGCAGTCATTTTGGTGATAAATCTACTTGTTGTTAGTGTTTAAGCACATGGTATCATGTTACCTGTATAAGTATGGGGAATATTCCAAATATTTTTCAATAGGTTTCATTTTTGCCTCAGGTGGGTTTGTTGCTGACACACAGTAGATGCAGCCGTTTGGCCATTTAGGGCACTGAGATAATTAATATAAAAAGGAAAAAGTGGAGGTGTTGCCCATAGCAACCAATCAGAGTCCAGCTTTCATGTTCTAGAATGTAGAGGATAAATGATAGCTAGAATCTGATTGGTTGCTATGGGCACACCTCCACTTTTACTTTTTAGAAGGTTTATTAAATCTACTTATCGCCTCAGTGATGTCCCTGGTCCTTGTTGCACTGATTGGTTAGGCTGTATTCTCACAAACATTGGTTCAACCCACAAAATGGCTGCCTTCACTGTCTCCACGTGACAGGGGCACTTTTAAAGGAAATTTGAGGAAAACCAAGGTGTTTTTTTTAAGTGGTGGAAAGAAACACAACACTCATAATTTTACTTTCTAAAATCTTAGCTCTTTAATATACACTATAATTATTTAACATTACTTATGTGGAGAAACATCTAGAGATTTTCATTTACACTTCACATATTGCTATTATTGTATGTGGATTTTCTTTTATTTATTCAACTCTTAAGAGACTTATCACTTTCCAATATGGCAGCTCCCGTCAGTATTCCTGTGTAAATAAACATATAACCTACGATCTACTTCAGTGGTGGGCGATGGGCAGCCCTAGAACCTTCCCCTGCGGCCCCCAGCTCCTTCCTGCTTGATTGACTAAAGTGTTTGTTACAGCTTGTTACACTTGTTTAAAGCATACTTGCCAACTCTCCCGGAATGTCCGGGAGACTCACGAAATTCGGGTCGGTCTCACAAACTCCCGAGAGAGCAGGCAAGTCTCCCCCATCCCGCAACTGCCTTCCCAAAATGACGCGATTCTCGTTGAATTGTGTCATTTTTGGCCCCGCCTCCCAGCGGCAAAACGTCATCTTTGTTGCGGGGGCGGGGCCAAAATATACATGGGGTAATGACACTCCGAAAGTGGAAAATACCAGCAAAAAATAGGTTTAACCAACTCCTGGAGATTTTCCTGCTCCTTAATGTATCTGTTTCCTGTACGCAGCGGAGGCAGCCATTGTGTGCGCTGGTATAATATTTACGGCTATGCAGCCTATCCATTCACTAGGGACTAGTGACCTCACTGGGACGCAGAGCCGGGCTTCGGTCATTGTCCCTGGGGCCACCAAGTAAATTCCTCTTTCATGGGCTCCAAACAAGGCTGCTCTCAGCGTCTGCAAAATCCACTGCTGCCTGCGCAGGAGGCGGGACCAAGCTTTCATTGTTTAATGTCTATTAGATAAACGTTTACTACACCGATAAAAGCTGGCTGCTGATTGGTTGCCGTGGCTCATGGCAAAACGTGTCTCTGAATGCAATGTTAGTAAAGTTGCCCTATTGTGTATATGTATCTAGCATATCCTTGTTTTAGTAACAGAGCTTTCATGTAAGACAGACGTCACTGTGCTGAAACCTTTATTGCATACAGTCATACATTAACCGTTGTAAAATATAAGATTAAAAAAAAAATTTGCTGGAGAAATTGCCTAACAATTCTATATTATTGGATCAGCGTGTGATACCCACTGCAGCTCTGCAACTGTTGCTGGGATACAATTTGGGCTTTTGCACAATCTTTGGTCAATGTTTTTGTTGACTTTATTGATTTTCCAGGTGTATGTGACCAGGGTCTGAGCACTTTATGGTATTAAGTCTTTGTCTTCTGCACATTTGTGCATCAACAGTTTTAAGTGGAGGTCACCAGCAGCACAGAGTATATCAGGAGATGAGTGATGTGTCAGTGAGGACAGAGCTGCATGTGACAGGGGCAGTGACATGATGTGAGGAGAGGAATGGAGGCAGCAGGAAGTCACAGACTGAGAGTTATATAGTGGAAGGAGCAGGGTCCTCCAGCAGCACAGAGTATATCAGGAGATGAGTGATGTGTCAGTGAGGACAGAGCTGCATGTGACAGGGGCAGTGACATGATGTGAGGAGAGGAATGGAGGCAGCAGGAAGTCACAGACTGAGAGTTATATAGTGGAAGGAGCAGGGTCCCCCAGCAGCACAGAGTATATCAGGAGATGAGTGATGTGTTAGTGAGGACAGGGCTGCATGTGACATGATGTGATGAGGGGAATGGAGGCAGCAGGAAGTCACAGACAGAGTTATATAGTGGAAGGAGCAGGGTCTCCGAGCAGCACAGAGTATATCAGGAGATGAGTGATGTGTTATTGAGGACAGAGCTGCATGTGACAGGGGCAGTGACATGATGTGAGGAGAGGAATGGAGGCAGCAGGAAGTCACAGACTGAGAGTTATATAGTGGAAGGAGCAGGGTCCTCCAGCAGCACAGATAGCAATATGTGACTTCTGTCACACACGTATAGCCTAGCGTTACAATTTAGGCATTTTTATTGCGAGATAACTAAATGTAAACGAATGTGAGAATAAATATAATTGTACCAAATGAGGCCATTACTATTTGCACACTTAGCTGTATTTAAGTGGCTATATCGAATGCTTCTTGTTCCAGTCCGGTTGAAAATGTTGCAGTCAGTTACAGTAATCTTAAATTTGCATCTCAAACACCAGTGTACACATTGCCTAGTAAACAACGTTCTTACCTCCAGCGTATTGCTAGAGCCACTTCTTGAGATAACATATATGTTGTGGCTATAGTACGTATTTCCTGGCATTTTCCCTGACATTTCCTGGAATTTTTACAAATGCTAATAAAGATCGCCATTGCTCGTTTATATAACGCTTATGAAAACTGACCTTTGTGTCTGTGATAAGATTGCAAAGTCTCTTTTAGATCCTCCTCTATCTGTCTGCTTAGTGCTGGGTGTGTAGTATTTTGCAACTTGAGCATGTTTAAACGGATATATTATTGTTTTTCGAAGAGACTTGACCTTCTCACCCAGCTACAGGGATATATTCAATATTGCAATCCTCCGTTTATACCTCGATCACCAAGCCAGGATCCCAATGAGCATTTGAACAGCACTTTTCAGCACTCAGAGGGGGGCGTTAAGTAACAACAAACTGGTATTAAAGAAACAGCTTCTGTAACCCTTAGCAACCATTCCTGTGTTTGCTTTCACATTCTAAACAGAACTAGCACAATGTCAGTAGTTGCTATGGGTTACAGAGGGCATTCTCTCTCAGCACCTGTATTGATAAATGGCCACTAGAGAGTTTTACACCACAGAAGTATATCGCTAATCTACAGAACACACTTCCTTTGTAGCCAGTGAGAATGTTATTTTTATTGTAATTGCTTTATATATGCAGCACTTTTTACAGACAATGTTCAGTCATACACATCATTCTGTGCCCCAGTGGAGCTTACAGCCTAAATTCTCCGCCGCACACACAATAAGTTTTTGACACCTGGGAGGAAACTGGAGCACCCGGAGGAAACAGAAGTATATAGAGGAAGGACATTTAAACGCCACACAGATAGTGCCCTGGTCGACATTAAACCCGTTGATAGTTTACTTTTAATCCCCAGACCATTCTTCACTATAGGATTAGGACCCCAGGTTCAGCTGTCAATCACCCTCCATTATTTAATACTGTTGTAACAGAAGAGCTCTCTTCTCAATGCTTAGCAGCAGGGAAGCTAATATTTACTATGTATTAGAGATGCTCAGTGACCCCCGTGAACTGGTTTTGGTTTTGGGTCTGGATTAGCTTCGTGTTTTGGTTTTGGCAAAACCACCCTTGTGTGTTTTGGTTACAAAAATTGCTAAAATATGCTAAAATCACTTAATTTTGCTCTTTTTTTTGTTCCTACATTAATATTAACCTCAATACCACTAATTTCAAGTCATTTACAGTCAATTTTGACCACCTCACAGATCACAATATTATTTACATACACTTTCAAACAAAGACTGCAGCGCCCCCTGGCTGGATGGTAAGCGACAGAGCAATGACACAAACACACGGCAGTTCCTAGCACATCTAGGACACATTGGCACACAGCAGTGGCAGAAAAGAAAAATGGTGCAAGATGGAATTGTCCTTGGGACCGCCCTCCTACCCACCGTTATTTTGGATCTTAAAATGGAATCCAAAACTCGATGACGTCATGATGACGTATTGCCTCGTTTTCAATTCCGAGGCCATTACAGGAATCCTATAGCTATCTGATAACACGTATGGACTGTTATTATACATATCATGAAATCATGATTACCGCAGACCATTGCATATGGTATGAGGCAAAAATCAATTTTAATCCATTTTGCTGCCAGTATGAACAGACCCGAGTTGTAACAATGCTTTGAAATAGCACAGGGCAATTGTCTGCATATGATTTAACGGGATGGTTTCATGCGAAGTGATTAGAATGATGTGTGTAACTTACAGTACATGGATTTAGAGGTGATCTGTATTTTACA